>NW_026261552.1:0-1185 GCF_024610255.1 Lodderomyces jiufengensis | reverse complement strand
GGTATTAAAATTTCACTACACGATTATATTGATAAAATGTTGCAAGATTTTAGTATGCAAGATTGTAACCCAGCTGCTATCCCAACTATTAATGGACTAGATTTAGAAACTATTGAAGAAAAACCTAAATATTGTAACCCAACAGAGTACCGGTCCATTGTCGGAAAATTGCTTTATGCCGCTAACATTTGTCGCTTTGACATTAGTTTTATTGTTGGTTTATTATCGCGACACTTTCAAAATCCTGAAGAGAGACATTTCAAAGCTGCAAAACATGTTTTAAGATATTTAAAAGGAACTAAATCGTATGCATTATTTTATAATAATAAAGATGGTCTTCAAGTATATACTGATGCAGATTGGGGTTCAACATCAAGAGATAAAAAGTCAATTAGTGGTTATTTAGTTAAGCTAGCCGGTGCTCCAATTTCCTGGAAGAGTAAGAAACAGATTACAGTTGCACTCAGTACCACGGAAGCTGAATATATGAGTATGGCTGAAACGGTTAAGGAAGTACTTTGGTTGTTGCTGGTCTTTGAAAATACTGATATAGAAATTGAAACTCCAGTTGTTATTTATGGTGATAATAATTCTGCTATTAAACTCGCAAATCATCCTACGGCTCATCCAAAGACAAAGCATATTAGTATTAGGTATCACTTTATTAGAGATCATATTACAGATGGAAAAATATTGTTTCAACATATACCAACAAATATAATGTTAGCAGATATTCTTACAAAAGGTTTGGATAGAGTTAGATTTAGAAGTTTATTGGAATTGAGTGGTTTACAAGAAGAAGTCTTGAATTAAGAGGAGGTGTTGTAAGGTATAATTCAAGACTTATCTTGAAGGTTCTAGAACTGTATTAATTAAGTTTGTTTTAGATGGTTTTGTGTAATAGGTTAAGGGGTGTTAATATAATAAAGGGGTTTTAATATAAGCTATTAGTTAAGGGTCATACAAAAGATTGAATTAGAATAAGATAGAATGAAATATTAAATTAGATGACTCCTTCAGATAGATCAGGAGATTAAAATAGAATAATAGAATTTCTTAGAGATTCTAAAGATAGTTGAGAAGAGAAAAGAATAATAGTTAACTCCAATAGATAGTATGGAGCAATATTAAAGATAGTGAACTCCAATAGATAGTATGGAGATTAGTTAAAAGTCTAAGATAGTT
>NW_026261551.1:0-1436 GCF_024610255.1 Lodderomyces jiufengensis | reverse complement strand
AATTTTTAAGAATTAAGAAAAGAAAATTAAAGTTGAAACAAAAAAATTTAAATGGCACTACCAATCAAAATATGTTTCAGAAATTGGCAAACGCAAGTATCTTCAAAACCCTCAAAACTGACTATCTTGTGTTTTCGTATTTGGTAATAATGTATGCTTTATTCAATTTCACAACTCATGCCTCGCAGGACTTATATGTTACTTTATTAACAGTACAATATGATATGAGTTTAGATATTAAAACAGTGGTTATTGTGTTGCAAGGAATTGCTGCAGTTATTGGAGGCTTAATTTGTGGTCCTTGTTCAGAGCTTGTTGGCCGTAGATTTATGATAATATTGTGTCTGGTTTGGAATGGTGCTTTTGTTTATCCAGCATTTTATCATGCTGATAAATGGTGGCCATTTTCGGTTGTTTTAGCTGGTGGTGTTATGGGTTGTTGGGGTATCTCATCGTATGTATTAAGAATTAAAAAATCTCACATTGTGCAAATTGGTGCTCACTGAACTTGTTGCATGTTTTGTTTAGCCAGTTTTATGAAATTTTAATTTAGATGCAAAATAATTTTTTTGGCTGCAAAATTTTTTGACATGAAATTTGACACGAAACAAATTTTACAATGTTTTTTTTGCAAATATCATATGTAGCTTTACATTATTATAACATTTTACTAACAATAACTTTTTCTAGTGTTTATTTACTTGAAATGACGAATAAAGCAAATAGAACCTTGGTAGCTGGATTAGCATATCAATTAGGTAACTTAGCATCATCTGCTTCAGCAACAATAGAAGCTAAAATTGGTGAAAAATTCCCACTTCCAGGACGTCCAGGAGTGCACGATTACAGTAAAGTCATGTGTATATTCTGTGG
Source organism: Lodderomyces jiufengensis (assembly GCF_024610255.1). Classification (NCBI taxonomy): domain Eukaryota; kingdom Fungi; phylum Ascomycota; class Pichiomycetes; order Serinales; family Debaryomycetaceae; genus Lodderomyces; species Lodderomyces jiufengensis. The sequence goes on along the minus strand of NW_026261551.1, from coordinate 563 downwards.
TGCTGTCTTTATAGCAATGATTATATGTGTCACTTTAGGACCTGAAAGGTTTCATGCTAATGAGGCTATTGAAGAGGATGATTATGATGAAGAGGAAGATATGACACTTGAAGAAAGCCAACATGCTCAAGAGCTTTCAGATGAAAAGGAAAAACGTATTTAGAAAATCTATTTAACTAGTTTTAGATTATTTATTTATTTAGTTCCGTAATGAGTTTGCAATGAAATACAATATTGTTTAGAATTGTGAAGAGTTGTAGATTAATTGATACTTATTTAATGAGCTAATTTCTCAACTGAAAATCTACATTGGTAGTTGATTAGTTGGACAATTAAAAAAAATCTACGAGTTATTTTCCATTGGACATATCAAATGTTAACTATTTGTACGTCAGGTATCAAATTAAATTATCAAAAACAAATGGAGTTACCATTGGGTATACCTTTCAATAATAATGTATCTAATTTGATTTGTAAATTAAATGACGTTAATGCATGGGCGGTGCATACCTGGTATCAGTCATTACATCAATGGAAGGTCAATTTTTGAGAGCAAGAGCTAC
>NW_026261553.1:0-2823 GCF_024610255.1 Lodderomyces jiufengensis | reverse complement strand
TAATAGTTGGGATAGCAGCTGGGTTACAATCTTGCATACTAAAATCTTGCAACATTTTATCAATATAATCGTGTAGTGAAATTTTAATACCATTTTTCTTATGGTCTATATTCATCCCCAAAAACTTTTTGGGACTACCAAGATCTTTCATTTTGAAATTATTTTTGAGCAAATCTTTAACTTCATTTAATTCATCTTGAGTATTAGCAGCAATTAACAAATCATCAACATAAAGACCCAAATACACTTCTTCTTTAACATAAAGACCTAATTCTGAAGCAACTCTTTTAAATCCAAATTTTTCTAGTACCAGATTGATTGACTTATTCCAAGCGGCTGGAGCTTGTTTAAGCCCATATAAACTTTTAACCAAACGATAAACTTTGCCTTCAACCTCAAAACCAGGAGCAGTATTCATAAATATCTCTTCCTCTATATAACCATTCAAGAACGCCGTAGATACGTCCATTTGATTAACTATTTTATTGGTTCTAGCAGCTAATGCAAATAATAATTTGATTGTTTCACTTCTGATGACAGGAGAGAAGGTTTCCCCATAGTCCACCCCCTCAACCTGTTTAAAGCCTTGGGCTACAAGACGGGCTTTCAACNTCAATTTTCCACTATCTTTCTTAGTGAAAACCCATCTGCACCCAATAGCTTTCTTATCTTTTGGTAAATCAACTAACTCCCAAGTTTTATTTTCTTCATGAGCAGCCATTTCTTCATTCATAGCTTCTAACCATGCATCCTTTTTATCACTTGCAATTGCTTGTTTATATGTATTTGGAATATAATTATCAACTGGTTTTTCAACAACAAATCCATTTCCATATATATAATCCACATTATTAATTGATGATGAAAAATCAATTTGAGTATTTTGAATTTTAAATCTCTTATTAGATGACTTTGGTTTATAATTTACTTTTGCAATTGTTTTTTCTTCAATATTATTTACTAAATAATCATTCATCCCCCCGCAAAGTGATTTTTCAATCAGTAAATTAACATTTCCAGTAAATAAATCAGGATCACCAGATGAATCAGTAAAGTCAGTAGCAGATGAATCACTTAAATAATTAAAATCTGAAGTATTTGCTGGTTCAGGACTTAAATTTTCTAAGATTTCTCTAGTAGTTGGACTATTATACGATGAATCAGATGAAATTTCATATGTGGAATCAGATATTATTGAGGGTTTATCTTGTGGAGTATCCAGTAAATAAGGAGATTCAATTTGTGGACTAGGACTTGGTGAATTAGGAATATCATTTGAATATGTTGGTGAATTTGCAATAGATTGTGGACTAAAAATACTTGAAGTTTCAGATTCTGAATTGGTAGCAACACTATTGGGTCTAAAACTTGGTGCGAAAATTTCTGTATCAAATTTATTTCTAACAACACCTTGAATATTTGAAGAATCATTAGTTAAACCTGAATAATCAATAGATGAACCAATAAACTCTGTGTCTATAAATTTAACATCTTTTGCAACTACTAATTTTTGAGCATCAATATCGAACAAATTGAAACCAGCTTGATTGGGAGCAAAACCTAAGAAAATGCATTTAACACCATTTGCTTGTAACTTGGACCTGTAAGTGGTTGGAATGTGTGCAAATACACTACAGCCAAATGGGTGAAATTGTTTATAATTGGGTAATTTGTTAAACCATAATTCAAAAGAACATTTATTTGATAAAGTAGCAGAATTTGAAATATTTAGTAATTGAGCAGCTAAAACCATTGAGAATGACCAAAATTTAGTAGGTAAACCAGAAGTCTCTAATATAACTCTCAGCTTGTCTTCAACTGATCTTATAGCTCTTTCCGCTACACCATTTTGGTGGCTTGTGTGAGGTATTGTAGTTTCTCTTTTTATTCCGTGAATTTTGCAATAATTTGATAATTTTTGATTATTAAATTCACCACCGTTATCTGATCTCAAAGATGCAACTTTATGACCTCCTCTGGAAATAAAATATCTTTCCCATTCTTGAATCCAATCAATAATTTTATCAGATGCTTCATTCTTAGATTTAAGTGGAAAAACAAATTTCATTCTTGTAAAATCATCAACAATTATTAGCATTACTTGTTCATTCTGAATACTAGCTGTTCCAAAAGGTCCTGCTATATCTGTATGAACTAATTGTAAAGGTGCAGTTGTTGCAGGTGAACTTGAAGTAGTAGGAAAAGACTTAAAATTTCTTGATTTGAAACAATGATCACAATTTATATCTAAATCTGATGATTTGAATGGAATACCAGCATCTTTTAACATGGATCTAAATGAATTTATATTTGGATGACCAAATGATGAATGTAAAGTAGAAAATGACACTGAATTTATAAGATTTTCGTGGATATTTGGATCTAATTGAGATAAAATTGGAGTCAAAATACATTTAATCATATCATTGTAAATGCCAATAGTACCAATTTTAGAATGGACAACAGTTTGAGCAGTAATTTCTAAGCTATCATTTGGACCAAGTAATGATTTGGGATTAATAAGTGTAAGTGCCATAGAAGGACAATAACCAGTAAAGTTAATCAGAAAAACATCTTTATTAGTAGCTTGTAACTTGAGTGTACCAAAACCAAACACAGGAACTTTTTCTCCATTAGCAACAGTAACAGATTTAGGTTCTTCAAACATGGTAAAGTCATGTAAATATGTAAGATTATTACATAAATTAACACTGGCTCCAGAATCAAGTATAATTTGACGTTTGGTAGCGTCATCTGAAACAGCTGAATTTGCAACATGTAAGCCTTCATTATTTGATGATAAATTGAGAACAACATTAGCAT